>NC_057814.1:136497507-136514434 GCF_018294505.1 Triticum aestivum | reverse complement strand
CCGGCCAGGGCAGGCCGCGCGCCCCCTCCCCCTCTGGTCCGAATTGGACTAGGGAAGGGGGCGGCGCTGTAACGCCCCGGACACACCCGCCGGTGGACGTTACTCCTGGCAGGATCTAGACTGGCCCCACAGATCAATGCTAGTCTTTTCTGCGCACTTTGTCCTCACTCGTGCGCACCCGGGAGAAACTTCCCGGTCGGTCACCCATCCTGAAACTACTCCAAGCTGAGCACACTTAACTTTGGAGTTCTGTCCGAATGGGCTTCCGGAAAAGAAGGAATTCCTTATTGATATGAGTAGTCTATCATCCCTAATAAGCCGGGCCACACTCAGAGGAACCGACGTCCTCGTCGGGCCACAGGAACGTTCCCTCTTGGCACATACGTCTGTGTATCCAGTCTGGTACATGTGCCATGCCGTGTGCCACGACGGGTCACAAACGTCATGAACAACATGACTGCGCACCTATCCGCAAACATCCGTGTAACCGCGAGGGTCGGCTCTGATACCAACTTATAACGCCCACGATGCGGCTATATCTCCCACGTGTCGAGGCACGACTTAGAGGCATAACCGCATTGTGGTTTTGTCGCAAGAAGGGTCATCTTCACACAATCCCATGTAATGAACAAGAATGGGATAAAGAGTTGGCTTACAATCGCCACTTCACACAATACATAAATATAATTCATACATCATCCAAAATACACACATAGACCGACTACGGTCAAGATCCAAATGAAAATAAGATAACCCCAAATGCTAGATCCCCGATCGTCCCAACCGGGCTCCACTACTGATCATCAGGAAAAGACACATAGTAACGGCCACGTTCCTCGTCGAACTCCCACTTGAGATCGACCCCATCATCTGCACTGGCATCGTCGGCACCTGCAACTGTTTAGGTAGAATCTGTGAGTCACGAGGACTCAGCAATCTCACACCCGCGAGATCAAGACTATATAAGCTTATAGGAAAGGATGATGTAATGAGGTGGAGCTGCAGCGGCAATAAGCATATATGGTGGCTAACATACGCAAAAGAGAGCGAGGCGAGAAGCAACGGAATGGTCGTCATCTAGCAATGACCAAGAAGTGATCCTGAACTCCTACTTACGTCATACATAACTCAGACCGTGTTCACTTCCCGGACTCCGCCGAGAAGAGACCATCACGGCTACACACACAGTTGATGTATTTTAATTGGGTCAAGTGACAAGTTCTCTACAACCGGACATTAACAAATTCCCATCTGCCTCATAACCGCGGGCACGGCTTTCGAAAGATATTACCCTGCAGGGGTGTCCCAACTTAGCCCATCATAAGCTCTCACGGTCAACGAAGGATAAACCTTCTCCCGGAAAGACCCGATCAGTCTCGGAATCCCGGTCTACAAGACATTTCGACAATGGTAAAACAAGACCAGCAAAGCCCCCGAATGTGCCAACAAATCCCGATAGGAGCTGCACATATCTCGTTCTCAGGGCACAACGGATGAGCGAAGCGTACAGGTACCAACATAACCCAAGTTGCCAAGGGACGGTCCCGCACGGTGCTCTAGTTTGGACCAGCACTCAGAGGAACACTGGCCCGGGGGTTTAAAATAAGATGACCCTCGGGCTCGCGAAAACCCGGGGGAAAAGGCTTAGGTGGCAAATGGTAAAACCAAGGTTGGGCCTTGCTGGAGGAGTTTTATTCAAGGTGTCGTGGAATTGTCACGGCAGATGTCCTTGAGCTAGGACTTAGTCGTGGAGCCATCGCAACTAGGAAGCTTAAAGGGATTAAACGGGACAAGGAACACGAGGGTTATACTGGTTCGGCCCCTTACGGTGAAGGTAAAAGCCTACGTCCAGTTGAGGTTGTATTGCTTGAGGTTTCGACGACCAGGAGCTAAACCGCCCTGCCTGGTTATCGATCTGATCTTACTTGTTCCTGAACCGCCGCCGGGTCGCCCCTTTATATAGAGAGGTTGACGCCCAGCGGCTCTCGGAGTCCCGGCCGGCTCATAACAGTGTCCGGCCCGGACTCCCAACTATACTTGCCTTACACTACAAGTCTTGCCATAACGGCGGTTTATAACTACGGGCCTTAAGCCATCTCCGGGTCTTAAGCCCATTATTGGCCCACCGTCTTCAAGCTTGGTACTGGGCTTCACGTGATGACCATTATGAGTAACCCGGCCCCTCCTGGGTGGGTGACTCTAATGGTTATATCCTCAACATTAGGCCCCAGATTGATTTGAACCGGTCCATGTCAATCTTCAATCCCCTTGAGAGAAAATCTTCCGACTTACATCTGTGCGAAGGTTTTAACCCGCCGTGACATCATCTTCTGGATTCCTAATAACCCGCCATGATGTCATCTTCCACTAAGTTCATTTCTTTATTGCGTTATATCCCAACGGATCTTATCTTTAACGGCTATCCCGGAAATCGAGGCGCTTCTGTGGCGAGATAATCACGCCGTGGCCTCCTCGTTTCTCGCGGCCACTTATGAGCCTCACCTTATAAATAGCCCGGCCCATGAGCCTCCAGTTACTTGTCGCCTCCATCGTCTTCCTCCTCTCGCTACTGTGCTGCCGCTTGAGCTCCACCGCCGCCGCCGCGGATCTCCTCGTCCTCACCAACTCAGGCCGCTGCATCAACCTGACGTGACCAGAAAAACGTGGCGAACCTCCGCAGTAACTCCGCATCTGTAAGCCTTCTCTTCCCCGTTCCTCAGATCCACATTAGCGATCTTCAAGTTCGTCGGTGTTCGTCGCCGTTCATCACGAACTCTTGATAGATTCCATTATTACCACCCTTTCTTGATCTTTAGACTGTACAGAACTGCTGCGGTAGCTGTTTCGCACCCGTTCCCAATGTACATAGATACCTTTTCATTGCATAGAGGCTCCGTTCGAACTTATGAACTTCTTCTATATCTGTTCTAGGTCTAGAAATTTTCCCTTTCCAGTCGATCGTTTGATCCAGAATAATTACTGTGATCTGTGAAACTTGTTTGCGCCATACTTAGTCAAAAATTGCATCTGTTTAGCTATGGCGGCTCATATCTCCGGCTTAAAAAAGGCCATACGCTGTAGAAATTTCCGGCTCATTTATAATAAGGCTTTAGACAACTTGAATTACTCACGATGCCCTCAGCGGCTTAGATAACCCGACGCAACTAGCCATATGTCATTAGGCCCCTTCATAAGCCGCCATCTTGAACATTGAACTGTAAACTTCCTCCGGCTTATAATTGAACCGGACATTTCCTTTTGTCATAGGCTTTTGT
This sequence comes from Triticum aestivum, assembly GCF_018294505.1. Lineage (NCBI taxonomy): Eukaryota > Viridiplantae > Streptophyta > Magnoliopsida > Poales > Poaceae > Triticum > Triticum aestivum. The sequence continues at coordinate 136,511,159 of NC_057814.1, read as the reverse complement.
CTTTCACAATGCCACCCAAAGCTCCCAAGGCACCCATCACGTGCAACTAGATGAGATCCAATGTTACTGACGAAACCTTAGCGGATTTTGTGAAGACGGGTTACTTGCCCAAGAAGGATGTCATGTCTTATCGTTCCCCTGACCCGTCGGAGGAAAGACCTCAACCTAGAGATGGCGAAGTGGTGATATTTGCTGATCACATGAGCCGGGGCTTCGCACCTCCTGGCTCAAAATTATTTAGAGACGTTCTGAACTTCTTTGACCTGCGGCCGCAAGACATAGGACCCAATTCCGTGTCAAATATCTGCAACTTTCAAGTATTCTGTGAAGTATATCTTGGAGAAGAGCCCAGCCTACTGCTCTTTAGAGAGTTGTTTTATCTGAACCGCCAGAACGAGTGCGCTAACGGGCCGAGCCTGGAGCTAGGCGGAATCTCCATCCAACGACGGAGAGATTGCCTTTTCCCGTATGCTGAGCCGCCAAGCCATCCAAAGGACTGGAACCAGACATGGTTCTACTGCCAAGATACTTCTCCGGCTGACGAGAGCCCTCTGCCCGGCTTTCGTGCCCTGCGTCTGGAGCCAACTCACCCCCTGCCAGACAAACTAACTCAATCTGAACGTCAACCACTGATCCCTACCATCAACAAGATTAAGGCTCTCCTGGGAAATGGCCTCAATGGCATTGATCTGGTCCGGGTCTGGATCTCTTGGCGGGTGATCCCCTTGAGCTGCCGCCCCGGCTTAATGTGTGATTACACGGGCCGGAAGGATGACCCTCTGCGGCACAGCCCCAACGATCTTCCTGAAGATGTCGTGGACGACATGACCAAGTCTCTCTTGAATGAGAGCCTAGCCAACTGTGGGAAGACAGGCTTAAACCCCTTCTGCAAAGCTAACCCGGCTCCAGCGGTAAGCCACTGACCTGAGCACCCTACTTTCCCTTTTAACAGTTTTCATCTGAACCTTAAAAAATCTTTGTTGCACTTTTCAGGCCAATGATAAGTTCTGGAAGGTCAAATATGACCATGAGGCGGCTAAAAAGCCAGAAAGGCTAAGAAATCCGCCAGGAGAGCCGCTCCCCGCAAAAAGGGAAGCAAGCCTACCGCCTTAGAGCTGCTTCAGTTGGATGATAGCTCCGAGTCAGAGGTAACCCTTGATTCTTTAGGCTCTTCCTTTGTTTCTGCTTTTCGTCTGTTTTTTAACCACCTTATTGACTTGACTATCCACAGGATGACACCGGAGCGAGTAACCCCGTGATTGAAGAGGTAACTATATTTTCCTCCGACTCGGACCCCTTGCCAAGGCTGAAAGTCCGAAGAGTAACCCGGAAAGTAAGATTTTCGCATCCTTTAGCTTATCAAGATCCTCAATTTCTTTTGAAGCAACAGATTCATGAGAGCCGGAGGCAAACCCGGGCCAGCAAGGATGCAGACTTTTCCTCCGGCTTACCCGAGGCATCAAGAAAGCGCCGGACTGAGGTTATCTCCAACTTATACCCTTTTCATCCTTTAGCGGGTGTCACTCGTCAACCGCTCAATTCATCTGATTCAAATTATCATGAAACTCCACCTTCCTCTGGTGATTCTATACAATCTACCCTGCCGGCTTTCAAGACCGCACCCGGGTAATGATGATCATCTTATGTTGTGCTTTATCTTTACTCATGCTTTTGCACTAACCTTCTGTCCTGTCAGTGCTCAAGCAAAGCTCAGCAAGAGGGCGAAGAAGAATAAACCGGTCGAAGAACCGGCCCTGACTGAACCGGAGGCTTCAGCCCAAGAGCCGCCATCTGCCTCTGCTCCTGAAGCCACCACTCCAACCGACGAGCCAGTCATAGAAACTTCTGCTAACCCGGAGATTCCCAGCTCAGCTCAACCGGCCGATGACCCGGATGTGGTGATTACTCGGACTGAATACGTTGAGCCGGGAAGACCCACTGTGCTGGCCAGATGCTCTGCCAAGGAAGAGTTGCTAGAGCGCCGCCGGGCTAGACTGGAGGTTACTGATTACGCCAATTTGAGCATTGGAGACATTGTTTCTGGCTACATTGGTCAAGTGCACAACATCCGGGACCTGGAGATTGATATGGTGAAGCAGATCCAGCAAAAATCTGAGGTACAACCCTCTTGCTTACTCCATAGTCAGTCTTACTATGCTAGCCCCCAAGTCTATTACTTATGATAGAATATGTTGTAGACTTAACTTCCGGCTTACCTTCATTAACCAGCAATTAGAAATAGAATCTTTCAGCATACATTAGCCCCCAAGTGCCAAGTACCTTTGCTTGCAAAGTGCTTGGGACTTTAATGTTTGGATGATCATTACTCATACTGTAACCCGGAATTTGTATAGGCTGCTTGCAAAAAATTTGAAACTGAAATCTCTGAGCTGAAGAACCGCCTGAAGACTCAGGAAACTGAGACCCGGAAGGCCAACGCTAAATTTGAATTCAGTGTTGCTGCACAAGAGAAGCTGAAGAAGAAGTTTGAAACCGAAAGGAAGACTTGGGCCGAGGAGAAAGCTGCTTTGGTCAGCCGGGCCGAACAGGCGGAAGCTGCTCTGACGGAGAGAACCGCCGAACTCTCCGGCTTAAAATGCCATGTGTCACAGATGGTCGCCGCAATCTTCGGTAAGTCATTCTGCAGGCTTTCAACAAATTTACATCCTTTATACCTCATAAGTCCCATCATTGCTAGCGGCTTACCTGACTTTGTTAAACAGGTCCCAGAAGCGCCAACCTTAATCAGAATGTGCTGACCAAGCTGAAGGCCGTGTACACCTTGGTGGAGCAACTCTACACCGGGTCACAGCGTGCTTTGGCCGTTGTGGCCCTGTCCAACGAGGTTCCGACTCACCTGGCAGACGTGCTTCGGCAGCTTGCCGTTCTTCCTCAGCGCTTCCAAGAGCTGCGACGGGCCTCTGCAAGAGCCGGAGCCATAGCTGCTCTGAGCCGGGCCAAGGCTTTCCTCCCGGAGCTAGACCCGGCAGAGATCGCGCTTGGATACCCCAGTCTGAAGGAAGACGGTACTCCCTTTGATCAAAAAGACTTTGTTGATTGTGTGAAGAGTGTGCGCCCGGTGGCTACCTTGATTGGGAATGACACCGACCTCACCAAGTATCAGCCGGGCTATGACTCAGAGAATCAGAGGATCCCCACTCCACGCTACGAAGCAATCAGCTTGATCCCTCCGACTCATAAGCATACCTTCGCCCCAGAAGTTGACCCCGCCGGGTTAATTGATGAGGAGGCTCAATTTGAAGCTTTGAGCGGCATTGACTGGAAATCGTCAACCTTCCAGGTCATGGGAACAGCCGGAGGAGCGGAGAGGGATGAGCCGGAAGCTTCGACCCAGCAAGCATCTTGACTCTTAGGCGGCCCATGGTTACGCTTTTAGAACAATGCCTCACCTTTTGGACTCGGGGAGTCTTGTAATAGAATAGGACAAACATTTTAACTTTATCGTGCCATCGTGCACGTGTTGAATGCTTAACTCCATTGAAGTTGCTTCCTTATATTCCTCTGGGTCATAATTGATCATTTATTTTCCTTAAGCTCGAATAGCTGTCTTCAACCATTCTGCATAGAAAACAAGTCGCAAGTCTCTAGGCGGCTTACCGCACTGAGAATCATAGATCTTATACATATAACCCGGAATATGAATCAAAGTCACCAAAGACTGGCCTTCAATTATATCCTTGATGTAACCATAATAGCATACTTACAGGCCTTCAAGTATACCTCCGGTTTATGTAACCCGGATAATAAGGTTGGTACCTCAACTCCGGTTTACCAGTATTGATAATGCTTACTGTGTGTTACGAAAATTGTGAATCAAAGTTAAGTCGGCGGAGTAAGAACCGCCGTGCACACTGTTGATACAACCAGAAGAACTTGTTGAAAATCAGAAAATCAAAGCTTAGGGGCTTCCGGTTCGAATACGACCAGAGACCCGTCCCAAAGGGGTTAAGCTAAGATTCGAATGCGATCATCTAGCCCCCAGTGGGTTTGGTGTTGCCGATCAAGAGGGTACCGACAGCTGTGTTCTCTTTGGTTCGAATACGACCCATGTTTGAACAGGAAGCCCCCAAATGACCTTAAGAATTGTTTAACGACGCTGATTCGAATACGATCCACGTCGGTTCCCAAAGGGGATTGAGCTATGATTCAAATATAATCAAAGAAAACTCCCCAATGAGCTCGTCAATTTGCCAATCAAGTGGGTATCGACAGCTATGTTCTCTTTGGTTCGAATACGACCTATGTTTGAACAGGAAGCCCCCAAGTGATCATATTGTTTACGGCTAGATTCAAATACGATCATAAACCGGATCCACCTCCAAGTGACCATGTGATGTTTGTAATGGAAATAACACATTTACCTTTGGAGGAGAAAAAGGACAGAGGTCCTGCTTTATTTATCATAATATATACATGGCTATAGAAATATGTATATTATGAGAGCCGGTGGCTCAAGTGTAATAAGGCCGAAGCTGAGCTATGTTCCACGGCCGACGGGTCTCTTCCTCCGACTTGCGTGAATCTTTGTGCTCCCGAACGTCGATAAGGTAGTATGACCCGTTATGCAAGTTCTTGCTGACCACAAAGGGCCCTTCCCAAGGCGGGGATAACTTGTGTGCATCTGTTTGATCTTGGATGAGCCGGAGCACCAGATCACCTTCCTGGAAGACCCGGGACTTAACCCGGCGACTGTGATAACGGCGCAGGTCTTGTTGGTAAATCGCCGAACGAGCTGCTGCCACATCACGCCGTTCGTCCAACAAGTCAAGAGCATCTTGGTGCGCCCGCTCATTATCCACCTCAACATAAGCCGCCACTCAAGGTGAGTCATGACGGATGTCGCTAGGAAGGACTGCTTCCGCTCCATAAACCATGAAGAAGGGCGTGTAACCCGTAGATCTGTTAGGAGTAGTATTGATGCTCCATAACACGGAGGGTAACTCCTCTACCCAACAACCCGGCGTCCGTTGCAAAGGGACCAAAAGCTGGGGCTTAATACCCTTCAAAATCTCCTGATTAGCTCTCTCAGCTTGACCATTGGATTGAGGGTGAGCCACTGATGAAACATCAAGTCGAATATGCTCTTGTTGACAAAACTCCTCCATGGCGCCTTTAGACAGATTGGTCCCATTGTCAGTTATAATGTTGTGTGGAAAGCCAAAGCAAAATATCACCCTTTTCATGAACTGAACCGCCGTGGCCGCGTCACACTTGCTAACGGGCTCTGCCTCAACCCACTTTGTAAACTTGTCAACTGCCACCAAGAGGTGGGTCTTCTTATCCTTGGATCTTTTAAAGGGCCCAACCATATCAAGCCCCCAGACCGCAAATGGCCAAGTAATTGGAATCATCCTGAGCTCTTGAGCCGACACATGAGCCCGTCGCGAGAACCTTTGACAACCGTCGCATTTACTGACCAAGTCCTCCGCATCAGCATGAGCTGTCAGCCAGTAAAAACCATGACGAAAAGCCTTGGCCACAAGGGATTTTGAGCCGGCATGATGGCCACAATCCCCTTCGTGAATCTCACGTAAGATTTCTTAACCCTCCTCAGGGGAAACACAACGCTGGAACGTTCCAGTAACACTGCGGCGATGCAGCTCACCATTGATAATGACCATTGACTTAGACCGCCGGGTTATTTGTCTGGCCAAAGTTTCATCCTCAGGCAAATCTCCCGGGGTCATGTAAGCCAAATATGGCACTGTCCAGTCTGGGGTGATGTGGAGAGCCGCCACCAACTGTGCCTCCGGGTCAGGGACAGCCAAGTCTTCCTCTGTAGGTAACTTGACAGAAGGGTTATGTAAGATGTCCAGGAAAGTATTAGGCGGCACTGGCTTTCGCTGAGAGCCCAGCCGGCTTAATGCATCAGCCGCCTCGTTCTTCCTGCGATCAATGTGCTCTACTTGGTAACCCTGAAAGTGACCAGCAATGGCATCAACTTCATGGCGATAAGCCGCCATGAGAGGGTCCTTGGAATCCCACTTGCCTGATACTTGTTGAGCCACTAGGTCTGAGTCGCCGAAGCACCTTACCCGGCTCAAGCTCATCTCCTTAGCCATCCGAAGACCATGGAGCAAAGCCTCATACTCAGCCGCATTGTTAGTACAAGGAAACATCAACCGTAGCACATAATGAAACTTGTCACCCTTAGGGGAAGCCAATACAACTCCAGCCCCCGAGCCCTACAATTGCCTAGACCCATCGAAGTGAATAGTCCAATATGTATTATCCGGCTTTTCTTCAGGCACCTGTAGCTCTGTCCAATCGTTGATGAAATCCACCAAAGCTTGAGATTTAACAGCAGTGTGTGGTATGTACTTCAGACCATGAGGCCCAAGCTCAATAGCCCACTTAGCCACTCTTCATGTGGCTTCTCTGTTTTGGATGATATCTCCAAGGGGAGCAGAACTAACCACAGTGATGGGGTGACCCTGGAAATAATGCTTAAGCTTCCGGCTTGCCATGAATACACCATAAACAAGCTTCTGCCAATGTGGATACCGCTGTTTGGACTCGATGAGCACTTCACTGACGTAGTAAACCGGCCGCTGAACCGGATACTCCTTACCCTCTTCCTTGCGCTCCACCACCACAGCCACACTGACGGCTCGTGTGTTAGCAGCTACATACAGTAATAAGGGCTCCTTATCAACCAGCAAGGACTGGGGGCTCAGCCAGCTGTCTCTTCAAATCCTCAAAAGCAGCATTAGCAGCATCATTCCAGATGAAGTCATCAGTTTTCTTCATCAACTGGTACAATGGCATGGCCTTTTCACCCAAACGGCTTATAAACCGGCTTAAAGCAGCGATACGACCCGCCAGGCGCTGGACGTCGTTTATACACGCCGGCTTAGCCAGAGAGGTGATTGCCTTGATCTTTTCCGGGTTAGCTTCAATGCCTCTGTGAGAAACCAGAAAACCCAAGAGCTTGCCTGCAGGAACACCAAAAACACACTTGGCCGGGTTAAGCATCATCTTGTAAACCCGGAGATTGTCAAAGGTTTCTCTCAGATCATCTATCAAGGTCTCCTTCTCCCTAGACTTAACCACAATATCATCCACATAGGCATGAACATTGCGCCCAATCTGGTTATGAAGACAATTATGCACGCAACGCTGATAAGTCGCCTGTGCACTCTTGAGTCCAAAAGGCATAGACACATAACAGAAGGCTCCAAAGGGAGTGATGAACGCCATCTTCTCCTGGTCCTTAACTGCCATTTTAATCTGATGGTATCCAGAGTAAGCATCCAAGAAACTTAAGCGCTCACAACCCGCCGTAGCATCAATGATTTGATCAATACGGGGGGGGGCAAAAGGATCAGCCGGACATGCCTTGTTTAAGTCCGTGTAGTCCACACACATCCGCCAGGTGCCATTCTTCTTGAGCACGAGCACCAGGTTAGCTAACCACTCTGGGTGAAAGACTTCAACAATAAACCCGGCCGCCAAGAGCCGGGCCACCTCTTCACCAATGGCCTTCCGCCTCTCCTCATTAAACCGCCAAAGGAATTGCCTGACCGGCTTAAATTTCGGATCAACATTGAGAGTGTGCTCAGCGAGTTCTCTAGGTACACCTGGCATGTCAGAAGGTTTCCATGCAAAAATGTCCCTATTCCCACGGATGAACTCGATGAGCGCGCTTTCCTATTTTGGATCCAGATTGGCACTGATGCTAAACTGCTGAGATGAGTCACCTGGAACGAAATCAACAAGTTTAGTCTCATCAGCCGATTTAAATTTCATTGCCGGCTCATGCTCCGTGGTCGGCTTTTTCAGAGATGTCATATCTGTTGGGTCAACATTGTCCTTGTAAAACTTCAACTCCTCTATTGCACAAACAGATCTGCATAAGCCGCGTCGCCTTCCTCACACTCCAAGGCTATCTTGCGGCTGCCATGAACCGTAATGGTCCCATTGTGACCCGGCATCTTGAGCTGTAAATACACGTAACACGGCCGTGCCATGAACTTGGCGTAAGCCGGCCGCCCAAATATAGCATGATATGGACTTCTTATCTTAACAACCTCAAAGGTTAATTTCTCCACCCTGTAGTTGTACTCATCTCCAAAAGCCACTTCCAGCTCAATCTTACCCACTGGATATGCCGACTTACCAGGCACCACGCCATGGAAAACAGTATTGGACTGGCTGAGATTCTTATCGATCAATCCCATACGACGGAAAGTCTCATAATAGAGGATGTTGATGCTGCTGCCTCCATCCATGAGCACTTTAGTGAATTTATATCCTCCCACCTGAGGAGCCACCACCAGGGCCAGGTGTCCCGGGTTATCAACCCGGGAAGGGTAATCCTCCCTACTCCACACGATAGGTTGCTCAGACCATCTTAAATAGCGTGGAACCGCCGGCTCAACAGCATTCACAGCCCTCTTATGAAGCTTCTGATCTCGCTTACACAGACTGGTGGTAAACACATGATACTGTCCACCATTGAGCTGCTCTGGATTGGTCTGGTAACCCCCTGCTGCTGTTGATGACCCTGGCCGGACTGCTGGTTAAAGCCCCCTTGAACATTCTGAGGATTAGAATTTGAGCCGCCACCCGGGCCATGAAAACCGCCGGCGCCTGAGCCGCCGCCCGAACCATTGTTGCCATTAAAGGCATTGGAATTCTTAAAGGCCTTCATGATCGCGCAATCCTTCCATAAATGAGTAGCTGGCTTCTCCCTAGAACCATGCCTTGGACAAGGCTCATTCAACAACTGCTCAAGCGTCGGGCCTGACCCGCTGGCTCGGGGAGGTGGCCTCCCCTTGCGTCGCTGGTTGTTACCCTGTGAGCTGGCGTTGGCCACAAACTCTAGGCTGCCGTCGGCCTTACGCTTGCCACCTCCTTGGTTTGCCGGGTTATGCTGAGGACCCTTGCCATTGCCGTTCTTCTTTCCCTTCCCTGTCCTTTCATCGTCTGACGCGGGGTCCTTGGTACTATCAGAGTCGGCATACTTGACGAGAGCCGCCATCAGCGTACCCATATGATTGCAATCTCGCTTGAGCCGCCCAAGTTTCATCTTCAGGGGCAGGAAACGACAATTCTGCTCCAACATTAGGACTGCAGAACCGGCATCCATCTTATCAGATGAGTGTATTATCTCTTTGACCCGGCGAACCCAATGGGTTGTGGACTCACCCTCCTGCTGTTTACAGTTAGTCAAATCCACAATTGACATAGACTGCCTACAGGTATCTTTGAAGTTTTGGATGAACCGGGCTTTCAACTCAGCCCAAGACCCGATGGAATTCGGTGGCAGCCCTTTCAGCCATGTGCGGGCAGTCCCATCTAACATCATGGTGAAGTACTTGGCCATTGCCGCTTCGCTGACCTCCAGCAACTCCATGGCCATCTCATAACTCTCGATCCAGGCTCCGGGTTGTAAATCAGCTGTGTAGTTAGGCACTTCCCTTGGCCCTTTGAAATCCTTGGGCAGGCGTTCGTTACGGAGAGCCGGCACCAGGCAAGGAACACCTCCAGTCCTTGTGGGGATACCCACGTCGATGGAAGCCGTCGGATAAGCCGGGGGTGGCTGGTAAGCCGTCAACTGAGGCACCTGATCTGCCTCTTGCCGTGCCCTGTCTTGGTCTACCGCATGAAAAGCTCCATTATGAGCCGGGCCGTGGCCAGGAGGCAAGTCATGGCGTCGGACATTACTTGAGCCGGTCGCTGAGGCCATGTGTCTACTATAACTCGGGCTCTGGCCTGGACGAGGGGTTGAATGAATCATGTCCCGGCTATAAGAATACGCCTCTTGCTGCGCCAGAGCCGTCTGAAGGAGTTCTCTGACCCGGCGGGTTTCAACCGCCGTTGGAGAGTCACCGTCAATTGGGAGAGCTGCCAGCCGCGCCGCTGCGGCGACCATGTTTTCCAACGGGTTGGCATAATGACCCGGGGGTATTGGTACGTACTGAGGCGGGGTAGGGTTCACCCGGGGAGGCCCCATCACTTGGGGTTGAATTGGTGTTCCAGTCCCGGGCGCTATGATCTCTGGCGGGTTACTAGGCCCTGCACCAGGCGTGTTGAAGAGGTTTCGAGGATCGTAAACCGGAGGGAGTCGAGATTGGGCCTTGTGATGCCTCCTTCTCATGACCTCATTGGACGCGTTTTGATCCATCGTGAGCCGGAAAGATTGTGCCTGAATCAGCTGAGTCTGGGCGTCGAGAGCCGCCCTCTCTGCAGCCATCCTGATCCCTTCCGCCGCCAGATCCTCCTTGGCTTTTACTAAATCCAACTTTAACTGTGCCACCTCCGCGTCATGCTGAGCTTGATCCGCCGGGGCAACCGTAGCGGTCAACAGGGCCGTCATCTTGTCCGTGAGATCCATCAGTACCTAAACCGGCGAGGGCACCGGGTTTCCTGACCCGGCGGCGGGGTTTTGAACAGGCTGTGCACCGGCCATGAAGATTCCAACCCGGCTCGGCGGCTCAAAAGGGTCCGGAATACTGTCGCCATCGGAACAGCCCCTGAGCCTGCCATCCAGAAGTTGATATAACGAATTTGACTCATCCGTAGCCGACTCGCCGTCAGAGCCGGCGACCATCTCATCACCAGATCCAGACCCTTCAGAAAGTCCTCCATGGACACATCCCACGAAAGCATGCTTCAAGGCAGGTAGAGCCCGGGCGGGTCGTGCACACTGAGCCGTCTCGATGAGACCGGTGCAGAGATCCGGCTCAGGGCCCGGCTCACCAATCTTGCCAATGAAGACGTGGATTCCGCCGAAGGGTACCCGGTACCCGTACTCGATTGAGCCGGCGTCGGGGCCCCAGGTTGCATCGTCGATGTAGAGCTTGCCGCGACGACTCTTGGTCATCCGGCCCACAGCGTATCCCTTGAGCCCTTCGAAGCTGCCCTTCAAGAACTCAAATCCACCGTGCGCTGGCCCCACGGTGGGCGCCAACTGTCGTGGAATTGTCACGGCAGATGTCCTTGAGCTAGGACTTAGTCGTGGAGCCATCGCAACTAGGAAGCTTAAAGGGGTTAAACGGGACAAGGAACATGAGGGTTATACTGGTTCGGCCCCTTACGGTGAAGGTAAAAAGCCTACGTCCAGTTGAGGTTGTATTGCTTGAGGTTTCGACGACCAGGAGCTAAACCGCCCTGCCTGGTTATCGATCTGATCTTACTTGTCCCTGAACCGCCGCCGGGTCGCCCCTTTATATAGAGAGGTTGGTGCCCAGCGGCTCTCGGAGTCCCGGCCGGCTCATAACAGTGTTCGGCCCGGACTCCCAACTATCCTTGCCTTACACTACAAGTCTTGCCATAACGGCGGTTTATAACTACGGGCCTTAAGCCATCTCCGGGTCTTAAGCCCATTATTGGCCCGCCGTCTTCAAGCTTGGTACTGGGCTTCACGTGATGACCATTATCAGTAACCTGGCCCCTCCTGGGCGGGTGACTCTAATGGTTATATCCTCAACACAAGGCGAACTGTCAAGGGGGTCCCATAAATCACCCAGCCGTGTAAGGAACGCAAACTCAAGGAACATAATCCCGGTATGACGGAAACTAGGGCGGCAAGAGTGGAACAAAATACCAGGCATAAGGCCGAGCCTTCCCCCCTTTACCAAAAATATATAGATGCATTAATTAAATAAGAGATATTGTGATATCCCAACATATCCATGTTCCGACATGGAACCAGCTTCAACTTCACCTGCAACTAGCAACGCTATAAGAAGGGCTGAGCAAAAGCGGTAACTTAGCCAAACAACGGTTTGCTAGGAAAGGATGGTTAGGGGCTGACATGGAAATATGGGAGGCATGATATAGCAAGTGATAGATAGCGCGGCATGGCAATAGAGCGAACAACTAGCAAAGCAAAGATAGAAGTGATTTCGAGGGGTGGTCATCTTGCCTGCAAGGTTCTCAGAGTTGTCGAAAGCTTGATCCTCGTAAGCGTACTCAACAGGTTCCTCGTTCACGAACTCGTCTCCCGGCTCTACCCAAGACAAGAACACAAGCATCGGAACCACAATCAATCACGAGAAATGCACAAGCAACATGATGCAAAACATGTATGATATGCGAGATATGATAAGCGATGCATATGCGTGCTCCGGAAGGAAAATGAAGAACAAGGCAGTAAATTGGCAAACCAAGCATGCCACTGGAAAGATGAGATGATTTCGGTCGAAATCGATATAAAGATCACCGGAAACAGATGTACGGTTTGCAAATGGCAAGCAAAACAAGAATGACACGAATTTGTGATTAACAGCATGATGGCACTTAAAATGCAACAGGTAACAATTCTACAGCACTCCAACATAGCAACAAAGCATATGGCAGTAATCTACAGGAGATGCTTGACAAAATATGAACACTGAGCTACGGCTAGTTCACAACATAACAAGCTCAAACAAGCATGGCAAAAGTACAAAAGATAACAGGTTCACAGACTTAGTGAAATTACTGGACATGGCACAAAACAGCATCAGGTAGTAATGTTCAGAGCACAAAATCAACATGCTATAGGAACTTAAAATGGCAAAACAAGGCATGGAAGTATTCTACTAAATGCATATGACAAAAGTCCCTTACTGACGATAAGCCAAAAAGGACAATAAGATATGATGAAAACCTTGTAAACATAGCAAGTTTCGTTATCAGGTTTCAGACTTAGCAGAAAACAGAGCATGGCAGAAACAATAATATGAGGGCATCTTGGTGAGCTTGATGACCTCACCACAAAGCACTGCATGACAAAACAAGCATACCTATAGCAAGATGGCATGTTTATGAAGCTATCCATGGCAAGAACAAAAGCATAGCATGTATGGATCAACTACAACAAGCTTGGCAAAATTGAATAACACGTAAACAATCTGCCAGAAATATTTTATAGCAAAAGTAGAGCAAGATTGAGTCATGCTATAGCACTCCATAATTGCAAACAAGTGCAGGAATGGATCAATTACAACAATATATACAAAACATCCTTACTGAACATCTCCAAAATATACATGGATCTCTCTGTAGCATCAAGTTTAGATGGCAACAAAATAACAGCAGACAAGGACTTAGAGAAATCACTGTCCCTGAAATCAGAAACATTACGGAGCCTAGTTTGCATGCTTGTGCTAGTCACCACAGAGATCACAAAAATAGATGGCATACACCACCGGAAAGATAGCATGGCATACAACAAAACACATGTAGAGCTCATGCCCATAAGATGCACAGATTAAAAGATACAAAAATGACAAATCTCCAAGTTCTGATAAGAACCAGCAGATAACAGCAACTAGCACTCTTGCACCAGAGATTTGGGCATCAAGATGGCCTCTAATAAATATGGTGCAATTGAAGAAAATGTAGAGCATCATAAGACGAACAATTCGATATATTACACGCGCGAAACGGAGCTATGCACAGTGAGTTATGCCATGAAGAATAGAGGCACATGCTGTAGAACGAAATGACTTGGAAGAAATTTGGGGGGCGAGGAGAAAAGTCAACCCCAGTAGTTTTGGATCTGGATCGGGGAGTTCGTCGCCGGCGACGGGAGAGGAGGAGACGGCGGCCGACGGGGAGAGACGGGAGGACGGCGAGGGGACGGCCGGAGTGGCCGAGGCGCGGCGGCGGAGGAGGAGGCGGCGGGCGGCGGTGGCGTC